>NC_081569.1:114941108-114980614 GCF_022355385.1 Mustela nigripes
ATTTATTTTATTTTATTTTTTTTAAGATTTTATTTATTTATTTGACAGAGAGAAATCACAAGTAGATGGGAGAGGCAGGCAGAGAGAGAGAGGGAAGCAGGCTCCCTGCTGAGCAGAGAGCCCGATGTGGGACTCGATCCCAGGACCCCGAGATCATGACCTGAGCCGAAGGCAGTGGCCTAACCCACTGAGCCACCCAGGCGCCCCAAGATTTATTTATTTTAGAGAGAGAAGGAAAGTGTGTGAGCAAGGGGAGGGGCAGAGAGAGAGCAGCCCCAAACTGACTCCCCACTGAGCTTGGAGACCCATGTGGGGCTTGATTCCAGGACCCTGAGATGATGACCTGAGCAGAAATCAAGAGTCTGTCATGTAACCGACTGAGCCAACCAGGCACCCCTAACACCCTGTGTCAATTCTTGAATGTTTGCAAAAACTGTACTGATCAGTGAAATCCCAGAGTTTGGGAAGCCCTAGACCAGCTGATCTGTTAAAGTGGGAAGAGATCTGAGAGATCATTGAATTCAAGTCTCTGATTTTCAGGGTGAGAAAGGGTTGATGGGCGGTAAGTATGAAGTGCCTTGGGCAAGCTTGCCTAGCCAGTTTCTGGGTCGTTCATTTGTTTCCACTCTTACTGCATCCCCCGCAAGGTGCCTTTTGATTCTGGAAGTCTAAGAACTCTGTCAATCTACCTCTCAGCACACACTAAGGTATGACATTCTGGGCATGTCAGCATGCTGAGAGACTTCCCCAGGGTCACAGTTTAAAGGAAATGCTTGGATCCACTGAGTGGATTAATTGGGGTAAGTCACCTGATCCGGCCCTGTCCACAGCATCACATGACAGTCAAAGGGCATCTGCGAAATGACTAAGAAGTGCTTACTGGCCCAAAGGAGAAGATGTTGACCGTTTGTGTTGGTAACTAAGGGCACTTCCCCAAGATGCGCAGCAGAGTTCAGCACGTGACGTGTAACCCCTGGGGATGGACCTTGACCGTCACATTCTCTCTTGCTTCTGAAATATACTGCAAAGGCACCTATGAAAATCTTTGGACCCCTAAGGGGTAAGACACCTGAGGAACATAAAGATGAATCAGGTATTTCAGTCTTTATCTTTTTATTTACACCCAGTCTTGTTCCATAAAGGACTGAATGCAGTTTTGAAGGATGCATAAAATACAGGGAGCATTAATGAGAGGGTGAGTGACACTGAAATTATGTATATATGAAAGTCCTATTATGACCTGAAACCCAAGGTTTGTTTTTTTTTTTTTAATAAACAGAAACCCAAGTTTTTATTAAAAATGCCTATAAAGGGGCATTTGGGTGTCTCAGTCGGTTAAGTGTCTGCCTTCAGCTCAGGTCATGATCTTAGGGTCCTGGGATCAAGCCCTGCCTTGGGCTCCTTGCTCAGTGAGGAGTCTGCTTCTCTCTCTCCTTCTGCCCTTCCCCCACCCTGCTCATGCTCGTGTTCTCTCTCTCTCTCAAATAAATAAATAAAATCTTTCAAAAAATAAAATAAACTCCCTGGGGCTAATAATATACTATATGTTAATTAAAAAATAAATTTTTTTAAAAAGGAAAAAAATAAAGTAATCTGTATACCTCTTAGTTCTATAGCGCAAACTTTGAAAAGTAACAATTTTATGGTAATATAATTTATGTACCACAAAAATCACTCTTTTAAAGTGTAAAGTGGCTTTTAGTATATTCATGGTTTTGCCTCCACCACCAATATTTTAGGACATCTCCCAAAAGAAAACTGTGTTAGCCGTCACTCCCCATTCTCTCAGCCCCTGACAACCACTATTTTCTGACTCTATAGATTAGCCTAGTGGACATTTCATATAAATGGAATGAGGCAATGTGGACTTTTGTAATTGGCTCCTTTCAATTATCATAGTGTTTTCAAGGTTCATCTGTGTTGAGTAAAACATTTTTAAAAACTGTAAATAAATCAAGAGAATGAAAAGACAAGTCATAGACTGGGAGAAAATATTTGCAAAAGACATATTTGATAAAAGACTTCTCCAAAATACACGAATAAATCTTCACATTATTTTCTCAACAATAAGAAAAAAAAAAAAAGAATGGTCAAGGGGCACTGGCTGGCTCAGTGGTGGGGCGTGCAACTCTCAGTCTTGGGGTTGTGGGTTTGAGCCCCATGTTGGGTGTGGAGATTACTTAAAAATAAAATCTTAAAAAAGAAATGGTTAAAAAGCCTGGACAGATACCTCATCACAGGAGATACAGGGATGACATATAAACATACAAAAAGATGTTCAATGTCACGGGTTAATATCATGTGTACATTTCACCATGAATTAAAACTACAATGAGACATCGCTACACACCTGTTAGAATGGGCTAACGTGCAAACCCTGAATGACACCAGGTGTTTGTGAGGATGTAGGATGAGAGCTGACATTCATTGCTGGGGACGACGCAGGATGGAACAGGTGCAAACATTTTGGAAGACACTGTGGCACTTCCTTACAAAATGAAACACTCTTGCTATAGGATGCAGCAGTTGCACTCCTTGGTATTGAGCCAAGTGAGCTGAAAACCTACAGCTGCGCGAAATCTGCAGGTGGACGTTTTACAGCAACTTTACTCTTAACTGCCAAACCTGGGAACAACCAAGATGTCCTTGAGTAGATGAATGGAAAAATAAACTGGGGTCCATCCAGGCCATGGGATATTACCCAGCACTAAAAAGAAATGAGCTGGGGCGCCTGGGTGGCTCAGTAGATTAAAGCTTCTGCCTTCGGCTCAGGTCATGATCCCAGGGTTCTGGGATCGAGCCCCACATCGGGCTCTCTGCTCAGCAGGGAGCCTGCTTTCTCCTCTCTTTCTCTGCCTGCCTCTCTGCCTACTTGTGATCTCTGTCAAATAAATAAAAATCTTAAAAGAAAAACAGAAATGATCTATTAAAGTGTGAAAAGACATGGAAGAAACTTAAATGCATAGTACTAAGTGAAAGGCTGGCTCAGTTGGAGCTGTGGGACTGTTGATCTGGGGGTCATGAGTTCAAGCCCCACACTGGGTGCAGAGATTACTTTAGGGGAAAAAAAAAGAAGTCAGGGGTGTAGAGGGCAATATACCAGAGGATTCCAACTCCATAACATTCTGGAAAAGGCAAAATTATAGTAAAAAAGTAGTAAAAACTACAGTACAAAAGATAAGTGGTTGCCAGGGGTTAGAGGAGGGAAGGAATGAAGAGGCAGAGTACAGAGGATTTTTAGGGCAGTGAAACTATTCTGTTTGATACGTATATGGTGGATACATGCTCTTATACATTTGTCAAAATCCATAGCATGTACAACATCAAAAATGAAGTCTAATGTAAACTGTGCACTTTGTGTGGTGGTGATGTATCATGTAAGGTCATTGATGGTAATAAAAGGACCAAGATGTGGATCACTGGGGAGGCTGTGTGCTTGTGCGGGATGGGGACCTAGATAGAAACTCTCCGTGCTTTCTGATCAATTTTGCAGTGAACCTAAAACTGCTCTAAAAACAATAAAGTCTATTAAAATCAAGTAAATAAATAGAACAGCTCAACCAGAAAACTATCACATATACCCGACTTTAGTATCACACGTAAGTTGTGATAGTCCCAGTGTAGCGGGAACTCTTGGTGCCCTGCTCCGTGCCCACTCTGCCATTGGCTAAGGGAAGCTGTCCCCTGCCAGGAGAGGCCTTGGAAGTCACAGTCCTCATGGCCAATAACCGGTTGATGCGAGAAGAAACAGCTCAGCCCTCTTGCCTCTGGGTAGAGAAACCCCCACGGTACAGTTGTGCTCCGAGTTCTTCATGGGATCAGCCTTTACCTGCTTCTTCCTGAACCCACATCTTTCCAGAGCCTCTTCCTTCACCCTGTCCCCTTCCAACACCCTCCTCCAGGTTTGTCCCCGGAGCTTGCCCCCTACAGCTTGTTAGCACAAGAATCATCTCTCAGGCTTTGCTTCTAGGAAACCGATCTATGACAATTCCTGAAGACTGTCCCGTCTTCCTAGGATATTCTGAAGGAAGATCATCTTAAAAGGCTCATGTAATTTATTGTCCACGGCGTTGCTCGCCACAAATAAGAGGCCTTTACATATTTTTTCCGCATTCATGGTAAGTGCCCGAGATACACAGCATTGCACTGGAAATTGACTTTACAAAAGCATGTCTTCTCTTCCCAGGTACAGGTTGTTATGTTAAAAGAAGGACTTTGGGGGTAAAAGTAAAAGAAGAGAGACAAGAGGTGGTGACATAAAATGTGGTCAGAAATGAATCTGGAAAATTGTGTGTTTCCTTGGAGTGGGCCACAGATTTTGCAATAAGCCTTGTAATTATACACACTCACTCACTCACACACACCTGCTGATTTATACAATTCAGTGTCTTCTACTTAGGAACCAACTGTATTAAGGCCAGTCAGAATTTCTGCCTTGGTCCTTCTGAAAAGCATATGCCACCAGGTAATGAAATACAACCTTGACAATAACCTTGGGGGAGAAAGGACCCAGCTGAGCTTGATTCATAACCCCTGCTCTCTGGGCTTACTTCTCTTACAAACTTTGGACCTCATATTTAATATCTCTGAGCCTTTATTTTTTTAATCTGTAAAATGGGAATAGTAATAGTGCCTACTTCACTTCATAGATGTTATTAATTAATTAATTAATCCTTTATTGAGAACTAAGAGATAGAATAATACCCTGCTAACACGTCTTGAGTGGGTATTAAGAAAACATGAAAGCTTTAATGCTAAAGGGAAAAAGACCTTTAAAAATTGGGCTTCTGAGGTCCTTGAATTTATTTTTTTTTTTAAGATTTTACTTAATTTGAGAGAGAGAGAGAATGAGAGAGAGAGAACACACGGAGGGGATGGGGGGGGCAGAGGGAGAAGGAGAAGCAGGCTCCCTGCTGGGACTTCGGGATCACAGGATTATGGAGTCACGCTTTACCGACTAAGCCACCCAGGCACCCTAGTCCTTGACTTTAGACCTGTTTCTGATTACCCTAGAACCTCTTCCTCTTCTATCATCACCTGGTGTTTACTGAGTCCTCACCAGGCCTCTGTAGAAAGCTCATGTGTTTCTTGCTAGATCTGCTTTATGGTGAAAGTGCATGTTGACAGCACAACCTCCTTTTTCTCCTCTTCCAAGGGTGAGACTGTGCAGGCCTGCCTGGATGTTCTCGAACAGAGCTTAGAATACAAACCCTACCTAGTTCTGTTTTCTCTCTTAGTAGGGTTAAATAATCACACAGTTATCCTCGGATGAGTAGGAAATATTGTGTTCCTCTATTTCCTTCCATACTGTGTTGTTCAACTTCCTTTCCAGATGGTGTTGATGGATCTTATAGGATAAAGGGCAGGGAAAGGTAGACAGCTTAAGGTTGCCAATTAGAAGCATCTCAGAGACAACCGCCCCTCCACCCCACGTCCAGAGAACCACATAATAAACTAACAGTGCACACCCGCACTATTGCCTGGCTCTGCCAATTGTTAGCTATGTCACCTTGAACGTGTTAGTTAATCTCTCCAGGCTCAGTTTCTTCATCTATATTATGGGCTAATAATAGTATTCATTATATAGGGCCACTCCTCATGGCGTTGTTAAAAGGTTTAAAAGGATATGTGTGATGCCCTTAGACCACGGCTGGTTATCTGTTAAGAAAATACAAATCACCCAACCAAATAAACATAAAATACAACATCACAAGAGAAATAAATATCGAATACAGCGTCGAAAGCTAAGAGAAAGAGAACGAACAAGGTAAGAGGATAGAGAGTGATGGATGGAACTCTGGAGGGGGAGTTGAGGGTGGGGGGAGGGCTGTCTATTCTATTTAATATTCAGGGAAGCCTTTCTGAGAGAATGACACATGGGTAGAGATTGAATTAAATGAGGAAATACTTCAATCAATTCACACAAATCAGTTTCAAGTGGATTAAAGACCTATCAGACTGGTAAAAAAAAGTCTGACAGCACTAAGTGTCGACAGGGTTGTGGAGCAAATGAGATTTGGCATCTCTGGCTGGTGGGAATGTAAAACGGGAAACCCACCTAGAAACTGGTTTGGGGGGGCACCGGGGTGGCTCAGTCGGTTGAGTTCCCGTGTTGGGTTCAGGTCATGATCCTCGGGTTCTGGCATGGAGTCCCATATCGGGTTCCTTGCTCAGCGGGAAGTCTGCATCTCCCTCTCTCTCTGCTCTGCCCCACTGCTCCTGCTCTCTCTCTCTTAAATAAGTAAATAAAATCTTAAAAGAAAAAACCCCAAAACAGTAGAAGGATGAATTGTGATGATACCATACAGCACAAATGATGCCATGGAAATGAATGAACTACTTCTATTAACATTCACATGGAAGATTGTCATATGCGTAGTGTTTACTAAAAGAAGCAAAGCATGTAAGTAAAGTAAGTGAGACAAAGAAATACAAGTACCATATGATTTCACTTATGTGTGGAATCTTAAAAAAAAAAAAAAAGAAAGAATAAGGAAACACAAATAACAGCGAAACCATCTGATGGTTCCCAGAGGGGAGGAGAGTGGGAGGAAGGGCAAGGTAGATAGATAAAGGGAATTAAGAGGTATGAACTTTGGGGTGCCTGGGTGGCTCAGTCGTTAAGCATCTGCCTTCAACTCAGGTCATGATCCCAGGATCGGGCCCTGCATTCGGGCTCCTTGCTTGGCGGGAAGCCAGCTTCTTCCTCTCCCACTCCCCCTGCTTGTGTTCCCTCTCTCGCTGTGTCTCTCTCTGTCAGATAAATAAAATAAAAATCTTAAAAAAAATGTACAAACTTCTATTATAAAAAAATAAGCCACAGAGATGAAAAGTACAGGATGGGAAACATAATTAATACTATTGGAATAATGTGACTGTATTTACTGAGGGAACAATGAGTATGCACAAAATTATTGAATCAAGACTCTGTACACCTGAAACTAATATGAAATTATATGTTAATTATACTTCAATAAAAAAAGTTAGAGCATTATGCAATGCACAGAATTGTTGACTCAGTGTGCTATATACTTGAAACTAATATAATATTGTATTTCAACTGTACTCCAATAATAAACGTTTTTAAGTAAAGAAACAAGGCATAAATGAACAGGATGATCCCGATCATGTCAATTCCAAACTAGGTGCAATCAAACTATATTCTTTAAAGATACAGACTTAGATGCTAACCGTATAAAGAAATGCAAAGATATAGTGGTCTAAAAAAAAAGAAAAGAAAGAAATAGTGGTCATAAGGACAGGGTGGGTCTCTGTGGGGGTGGGAAAGGAATTGTGGCCATTGGGGGGCATTTGGGTGGAGGTGGGCGTGGAGGGGGGTAGAATGATTGAAGTGCTGATGACGTTTAATTTCTTGACCTGGGTAGTGCAGGTTTTATTTTATAATCATTCATTCAGCTATACATATGTGTTTTTATGTACTTTTCTGTGTCTGTATTATATTTCACAATGCAAATAAGAAAATAAATAAGTCTTGGGAATTCAGTGAGAAGAACCTTTCCGGCAGAGGGAAAAGCCAATGGAAGAGTCTGTGGTAGGCATGAGACTGGAGTGTTTGGTGTCACCATGAAGCCAGCGTGGCTGGCAGGAGGGGGTAAGGGGTGCAGGTGGTGAAAGATAGGGTTGCAGAGTAAGGTGTGGTTATGACAGAGAGGTGATCTAAAAGTGTAAGACTTCAAAGTGTCACTGGTCTGACTGATGTGTAGAGGACAGATTGCAGCATGGTTGGAAGACTAAACTAGAAATACAATGGGGATGAATAAAGATGAAAACGAGCAATTACTGAGCAGCTACTATGATATACCTTGATTTTATCAGTAATGGATCTCAACCACCAGCCAGAGAAACTGGGCTCCTATGATTAGAGTAGGCTCAACTGCCCAAATGACCTCTCTTTTGCCATACAATGTTACAGGATTTCCTTCTTCAGTGCCCAGAGTTCTTGGTCATGCCACTTCGAAGAATGAAGAAATAGACAAGACTGGGGCGCCTGGGTGGCTCAGTGGTTTAAGCCTCTGCCTTCAGCTCAGGTCATGATCTCAGGGTCCTGGGATCGAGCCCCACATCGGGCTCTCTGCTCAGCGGGGAGCCTGCTTCCCCCTCTCTCTCTGCCTACTTGTGATCTCTCTCTATCAAATAAATAAATAAAAATCTTAAAAAAAAAATAGACAAGACTAAGAGTGGTGGGCAGCAAAGTTTTCTGAGTCCTAGTAAAGTGATAGTACCAAGCTCCCAAAGAGGGAGGAGATTCCAGAGGGTTGCCCCTGGATTTCCTGAATCTAGAAGTTTTTTAACTGGCTTGGTGGGGTGGCAGCGCTGTTTTTATCTGAGAAACCCTCTGTGAGCCTGTCATCCAATCAGGTTTTTGTCATCCATCACGCGGGAAGGGTGGAGGGCTCCTTTCAAGGTGGTGTAAAATCCTTATAAGGGTGGCTGTTCTCTTAGGGCGGGACCCTTGTCTCTGCCTGCCTCTCTTCCAACTAACCTTCAACAATAACATAATCGTAGGAGTGATATGTGATCTGTTAAAAGAGCAAAAACTCAACTGAGTAAATTTTAAGATTGAATTGGCTTTATTCAATGATTCATGAATTAGGCAGCAACCTGCTAGCAAGTAGAAAGGGGATCAGAAGAGCTGTATAAAATGGAAGACTGGCGGGTGCCTGGGTGGCTCAGTGGGTTGGGCTGCTGCCTTCGGCTCAGATCATGATCTCAGGGTCCTGGGATCAAGTCCCGTATCAGGCTCTCTGCTCGGCGGGGAGCCTGCTTCCTCCTCTCTCTCTCTCTGCCTGTCTCTCTGCCTACTTGTGATCTCTCTCTGTCAAATAAATAAATAACATCTTTAAAAAAAAAAAATAATGGAAGACTGGGGCACCTGGGTGGCTCAGTCACTTAAGCATCTGCCCTCAGCTCAGGGTCCTGGGATAAGTCCCACGTTGGGCTCCCTGCTCAGCATAGAGTCTGCTGCTCCCTCTTCTTCTGTCCTCTTGCTCTTGTGGGTGTGCACGCACACACACACTCTTACTCTCTCTCTCTCTCAAATAAATAAATAAATAAATAAAATCTTTAAAAAGATGGAAGACTTATAGGCAGAAATGGGTGGGACAAGGAAGTTGTTAGCAAAACAGAAGAAAGGACGGTTTCAGGCAAGATCACTTTTCTTGGAGGGTGGGAGTGGTTGCTGGGAAGAAGCGAGGGGTCTATCATGCAGATGACCTTGTTAGTGTTAATCAGGAAATTCCAGACTGGTTAAGAATTCTACTCCTGGGAGAGGCTGAAGCTGCAGTCCTGTTGCTAGGAAGTCTAGGTTTGCTATGTGGGGCTTAGCATAAGTGACTCCATTTTGGGCCTGCTGTTTCTGTTTTAATACATCCTATTCAGAGGTTTCGCCCAACCTGCAGAAGGAGTTTCATACAGGAGTGAGGGTTCTTGGGGGGCCAGTCTGAGAATACTGCCTACCACAGGGTGAAATAAATGCTTATTGATTGCTTGGAACTCCTTCCAAAACAACCAGGAAGAGATGGTGCCCCTCCCCTCCCCCCACCCTGTGTTTAGGATCACAGCAATCTGCACGTACGTTTATTGTGCCATTTAATTCGACTGAGTCCCAGTACGGATCTGGGACTTCAGAAGAAAGGAATGTACTTCACAGGGTGAGAAGAAGAGGAGCCGATGTTTGGTAAGTAGATGTTGGCCCTACCATACAGTTGGGCCACAGATGAAACCAATCTCTGTTAATAACTCTTATTCGGGGAAAGACCCTTAATTTAGATTCTTCCCCGTGGTTAAGAGAGGGACAAAACTTTCTCTTGAACTCATGGTGCTTTCGGCTCAAGATAATCCACACGCCAAACTCGCACATTCTGGAGGGGCCTGTCCTGGACCCCTTCATTTTCAAAGCTGGTCTTCATGTGTGTTTGATTCTAAATTGACTTCCGGCTGAATGTTTCCCTCTTTACCTTCCCTCCCCACAAATACAACCTACCCCAAACCCTCAAGGCGCTCACCTATAGCTTGCAATAGTCTGTCTCAAACTGAAATTCCTCTGCTCTTTCCAAATAAATGTCTCCTTTTTTGAGCTTGCCTCCACTTACCCCGCCCCCCTTTTTTTTAAGATCGACAATATTACATAGTTCGGTTGAAATATCCACATATAAAAGTTGAGTCTGTTCATGGTGGGGACAGTTGACTATAGGGATCCTCAGGACTCAGGCTAGCGTCTAGCACTTATGCACTCGAGAAATAGTGGACACCTGACTAGACTCTGTTCTGAGTTTGTTCATCATGTGTATCAGTTCATTTGAAATTTACAACAACCTATGAAACACAGATAAGTGAAGAGATTGTCCAGGATCCCACAGCCAGGAAGTGGCAGAGATGGAATAAAAATCCAGGATGTCTGGATCCAGAGTCCATGCCTTTGACCATCATTATCAAACAGAATGAATGAATGTTGAGCCCTCTCTCTCCCTGAACCAGTGATTCTCATCATGGGGGTGGGGGGGGGGGGTGCGGAATCTGTGCAGATTTTGCCCCTCCTTCCCCCAAGAGGCTTTTGGCTATGCCTGGGAACATTTTTGGTTGTCACAACTTGAGGGAAGGGTGCTCCTGGCATCAGGTGGGTAGCCGCCAGGATGCTGATCTGCTAGACATCCCACAAGGCGCGGGATAGCCCCCCAACCTTACACACTACAAAGAGCAACCCGGTCCCCAAATGTCAGTCATGGTGAGGTGCAGAAACCTGCTCTACACTTAACCCATTTCTTCCCTACTCTCTCCAATGTTGACAGCTTTCTAATCTTAACCTCTCACTTAGTCTCCCAGTATTAGACACAAAAAGATGGACTCTGAAATGGCTTCTCAATGCGCTTATCTCTGGTGGCTGGGTTATCTGCCACCATCTTGTGGTATCACAGATTTTTATCTGGCTTGATATCTGGGGACAATCGAGGGGGCTGTCCTCATGCCTATATGTTTACAGGAGCCTGTCACCCTCCTGCCACCCTCGGTTCTTCCGGTGCCTACCCTTTGGCTCCTGGCACCTCCCACTGGCGCTACCCTTTGCACACCATGCTGCCATTCCATTCCATGCATAGGTCTCAGAGCACAGGCCATGCCTAAGGTCAGAGATTACTATCCCCCTTTTCTCATCATGCTCTTGACCCAGCAGGTAACCACTATTCATGGGGCACTTCCTTGGTACTAAATACTGTGTTTCATTCAATTTACGGCGAGAAGTCGGTGGTGTTCTTTCATTTTACAGCTGAAGAAATCCAGGCACTGAGAAGCTAAGTAACTTGCTCAGATCCCACAGCTTGTGCCCGCTGGAGTTGGAATTGGAATCCAGGTGGGTTGATGGCAGAGCCCACATGTGCACCCACTTCTCCCTCCAGGACCCTCTTATCTCAGCCTCCTCCTTGTGCCTGGCCTAGGCTAAACACCTAGCAGTCTCTTCTGAGGCTCTCTGACCATTACCATGGGAACCCCCTGCCAACCTCCAGCCACCCAATGGTCCTCAATTTTCAGCTCCCCTCTCTTGTCCCATACTCTCAGCTGCCATGGTGCCACTGAGGGAGACTGAGGAGGCTGTCCCTGGACCTTGTTTGCCTAAACATGTCTGGCATTGGGCCACTACTCCTGTTCCATTTCATCTGCGAAAATTTAACCGGCCAAAGGCCACCATTTATTCTGGGTGAATTGAGTGGTTAAGGACAGGCTGTTCCTCCTTTAAAGGGAGAGAAGAGAATCCCATTTCTCTTGGGGCACCTGCCTGGCTCTGTCTGTTAAGTGTCTGACTCTTGATTTCAACTCAGGTCAAGATTTCAGGGTTGTGAGATGGAACCCCACTTAGGGCTCTGCACTGAGCGTGGATCCTGTTTAAGATTCTCTCTCTCCCTCTGCCCCTCCAACACTGACCCCTCTGCAGGCATGTTCTCTCTCTTTTTAAAAAAAAAAAAAAAAATCTAATTTCTCTCAATAATGAGCTGCACTTTGCCCATAAGGGACATCCACTAAATGTGTTCTTGAATAAACGGTTGAATGAACTCCTAACACTCCCCACTGAGGAAGACTGAATGCGTGAAGTCATGAGGATTAGCTTTGGACTTGTATAGACGTGGGTCTGAAGAAAGACGATAGTCACTTTCCAGCAAAGACTGTGGAAAAGTACTTAACTCAGGGTTGGCAACCTTTTTCTGTAAATGGTCAGAGAGTAAATATTTTCGATTTTATGGACCATACAGTCTCTTGTATAATGACTCAACTCTGCCTTGTTGGTAAAAATAGCCAGAGATAATACGGAAACCCGTGGGCCTGGCTTTGTTCTCAGACTTTATTTACAAAAACAAGGAGCAGGCTCAGGGCAGTATGCCTTAGCATGACTTCCTTTTAAAAAGAAGATTATAAAAGAAGATCAAATGAGAAAACCCGCGAATGCAGCCCTAGATCTTACACTTGGTGTGCTTGCATAGTCTTTTGCACTTAATTCTCTTAACATCAATTCCACTCAACTCAGTTTAATGTGCTCAATCAACCACACGACACAGGTACGTATGGAGTTTCCTTGTGAGATAATAATACCAAACATTTGATAAATGGCATTGCACAGGGATGAAGATGACAGGATTCTGGAACTAGACAGACTGCCTGGGTGTGGGTTCTGTCTCCGCCACTTGGGAGGGAGCTAATGCGGTCTTCAGAAGATTAATTTGTCCTCCTAAGTGTAAAACCGGTTCCACAATAATAGTGCCGGCCCCTCATAGGGTTGTCTCGAGGATTAGATGGACCTGCACATTCGATTCACGGGGGGATCTTTAAAGATTCCAAAACCCAGAGCACGTGCAGACCAAGGAACTCACGATGATGCCTGGGGCAGCACAGGGGCATCGGTATTTTTGAAGTTTCCCTACAGATGATTCCAAAGTGCGACAAGTTTGGGAACCAGTGGGTTAAAGTGCCCCCGCACACCGGTTTTGATCTTTCGGTGGACACTCTGGAATTACCTGCGTCTCCAGGCAAGCCCCCCTCAGCCCCATCGCATTGCTCAAGCTGGAGAGCCCTGGGAGAACCCCAGCTGCAAGGTTCGCGGGATGCAGAAGCTCCTGCATCTGCATGCTGGGACTTGTAGGCCCTCTGCCTCGCCGGCCCCGCCTTGCCGCACCTCCCATTGGCTTTCGCAGGTGCCCGTTCCGAAGTTCCACCAATCAATGCAGCGCCCTAGGCCATTAAAGCCGGGAGCCAGGTGCCACTTGCAATCACTGCAGGGCGGGTTTCGCGAGGTGGCTCTTCTGAGGCTGCGCGTGTGGGGCTGCGCGTCGCGAGGAGTTCCCACGATCCTGCCCCCCACCGCCGCCGACGCGGGCTTCCGCCACAGGTAACCGCGAGCCCCAGCCGGGGTTCCGGGCGGGACCCCGCGTCCCGGGCCGGGGCTGCCTCTCTGCCGCGGCT
This sequence comes from Mustela nigripes, assembly GCF_022355385.1. Classification (NCBI taxonomy): domain Eukaryota; kingdom Metazoa; phylum Chordata; class Mammalia; order Carnivora; family Mustelidae; genus Mustela; species Mustela nigripes. The sequence goes on from NC_081569.1 coordinate 114,954,573, forward strand.
CTGGGCCTCGCGGGCGGGATTTCCAGCTCCCGCGGCCCTGAGTAATCCGCTTCTCACTCTGCGAAAGAGAATTTCGGGAAATGATGAATCCCAAAGGGAAATGCTGCGACCTCTCAGCCCATCCTCCCGAGAGGTGGTCGTGGGCTGCTGGGGGCTCTCTTCTGTTGCGCGAGCTCCGGCGGGAAGCCCAGGCGCTGAGCGAAGGGGGAAGGGGGCGCACGGAGAGGGTCTTGGCTAAGGTCCCATCGCCAGGGTGTGCTGGGCAGGGTCTGGCGCTTAGGTCCGACCTTCACAATCCAGGAGCAGGGCTCTAGGTTCTTGTAATGTAGAGAACTGCAACCATTTCCACCCAGTTCTCTGTAGCCAAGGGTAAAAGCAGGTAACTACAACGACAGAAATACCCAAACGTGTAAAAACATTCCTTTTGAGAAGTTGGGGATGCCCCAGTTCTCAGAGGTTTGAGCTGGTGGGACTCAGGGTGATTTCACTTCAAGCGTGAAAGTGAAAGTTTGGTTAGGTCCCCTATCCCTGAACTATTAGAGGTGAGGTTATATATTCGTGGGTAATTCCATGCCAAGAATGGTAGAATTGGGGGCCTGGAAGAAGGAACTTTGCATCATGGGCTTCGTTTTAGACATGAAAACAAATGCCCATTGTTTGAGACTTGCCCTGTGGTCCTTGAGAATGGAGGAGCTCAGCTTTTTTTGCCTTAGGGTTCCATTCCTTAGCAAATGTTCACTGAGCCTTACTCACTGAGCAGGGGTTATTTCTAAAGGGGAGAGGCAGTGTATAGAGAATCGTTTCAGTATTTCAGGTTTGCACAGGGGCAGCATCTAACCCTGTTGGAAGCATCTCATCCTGATTTGTGGGAAGAGGTAGAATTTGGCAGAAAAGCACGGGAATGGAGTTTGAAGGGATGGGAGGAGCTAGAGTGATGGAGAAGAATGTTTCATCTGGAAAACAGCATGGTGAAGGCATGGAAAGAGCCATACTTTTGGACCAGAGCCATGGAGCCTGGTTGGAATTAGGGATTTCGTGTGGGTGGTGCATTTCATGAGCTCTGTTTCATAAGAATAGAGTCGTACATCTTGCAAGCCCTTCTGTGCTGCTCTAAGAGACTTAGATTTTGTCCTGAAAGCTTGGGAAGCTGAATTTGTTTTCTTAAACAGATTTTTGTTTCTTTGACAGAGCATGTGCGAGCAAACATGAGCAGGGATGGGGGGTGCAGAGGGAAAAGCAGGGTCCCCGCTGAACAGTGGGCCTGACTCAGGGCTCGACCCTGAGATCATGCCCTGCGCTGGAGGTGGATGCTTACCCGACTGAGCCCCTGGGAAACTGAATTTAGTAGATGTGTATCTTAGGTAGTTCTGTAGTGTGGAAAAGCATTGAAGAGAGGTCCCAGTGGGGAGTGCCTGTGGTAATATTCAGGAGAATTGCTGAGGCTTCTAAAGGATTTTAAAGATGTTGCAGTGGGAAAGGAGAAGAGAAAAAATGTTAACTGTTAGGGAGGTGAAATATACCATGCCCAGCATTGTTCAGTAAAAGTATATTGAAGTGAATACTGTCGCTTGAGTAAGGTCCCCTATCCCTTAACTCAGACTCTCTGCTCCACGGGGAGCCTGCTTCTCCCTCTCCCTTTGCCTGCCGCTCCCCCTGCTTGTGCTCTCTTCCCCTCTCTGCCAAATAAAATCTTTTAAAAGAGTGTGCGTATCTTAAGTGTCAGCTGTGAAAATAAAAATGTGGAAAAACTGTTTACCATTGGGCAAATTTTACTTTGCTAGATTCAAAAATTCTTCTAACTTAAGAAACTTTTAAAGTGTTTATCAATGTGTCTATTTGGAACTATGATTTAGTTGCTTGTACTTTTTGTAGTATTAAAAGATACAGCTTTTTAAAAAGATTTATTTATTTATATGGGAGAGAGAGAGTGGGGGGAGGGGCAGAGGGAGAGAATCTTCAAGAAGATTCCCTGCTGAGTGTGGAACCCGGCCCCGGCTCAATCTCATGACCCATAAGTTCATAACCTGAGTTGAAACCAAGAGTCAATGCTTAACTGACTGAGCTACCCAGGTGTCCCAAAAGATCATTTTTAAGAGAGGTAAAGTCATCACTTGATGCAGGTATAAAAGTGAACAAGTACTAAAGATTATATTTAACTTATTACGAGGAAATGTAGTGTGATAGTTGCCACCAGATCAAAGGAGACTCCAGGGTCAGAAATAATGAAACGATGGGCAAAAATGACAGGCAAAACTGGCTTCTTTCTACAACCGGAAATCAACCCAGCCTCCACTTGATAGAATTCATTTGTGTGTCTTTAGATAAGAATTGTTTGTCTTGCTGTTACCCAGTTTGCAGAGATATAAAGGAAAAAATTGCATATAGTCAGAATTAGGTAACTTCAAAGGACATGTACCCGAATCAAAAATTTTCCGTGTAGGAAAAATATTGATGAACCTTAATAAAAATAGTTTTCATTTGAGACAAGAGCTAGTTGGAAGTTGGATTTTTTGTTTTGTTTTTCCTTTTAAAATTTTTTAAAAAGATTTTTAAAATTTGCTTTTGTGAGAAAGAGAGAACATGCATGGTGGGAGATTGTGGAGATGGAGAATTAGACTCCCTGCTGAGCAGAGACCCTGATTCGGGACTTGATCCCTGAGTTGAAGGCAGAGGCTTAACAGACTGAGCCATCCAGGTGCCCTGGATTTTGTTTCAATCTCACTCTTAAAACAGGAAGTTAAAAAGGTTTGAGAACTGAATATGAATCTTAATTTTTAGTTCTACCATCTCATTGCACAGATAATTAAGGTCCAGAGAGGAAAGACATGTTTTATTCCAGTAATTATGTTAGGGACAGATACTTCAGTGTAGATCTGAGCTCAGATCCAACTACAGCAAGGATAGTTGGGATTTATGGGCAGGCTGAAAGGGTCAGTGCTTGGAAAATTGCAAGGAACTTGATTAGATGACAAAAGTGGGCCATTCTCACAGGATTCTGGGTAAACTGAGCTTAGCAGGCCAAGACCTTCTTGAGATGGGTGCTCAGAGGAATGTGACTCAGTTCGGTGAAGGAGGGGTCCTTATCATCTTTCCTTATCTCTCTTGCATGTGGTCAGTCAGGGTCTACTTACGTTGATCTTCTTGTAAGCCCCCGGAGTGAAGAGCGGAATCAAAAGACCTTCAGGTTTGGAAAGCTCTTTTCAGATGTCATTGCCTAGCTACTGCTTTGCTTGTCTTTGCTTTCTTGTTTCTAACCCAGAGCTAGTAGCAAATCAGGACTGGCAGTGAGAGGTCACATCTGATGGTTAAGATGTGGGCTTTGGTGTCAGACTTTGGTTTGAACTTGACTTTGATAGTCCTGTGATTGGGGCCTCATTACTTGTGTTGCTGGTGACAGTTTATCTAGGATGGGCATTCTGTCCCGAACCTCTCAAATGAATTGAACCTCCCTTGCAAGCTTACTTCTTTAAGTCAAGCAGAGTCCTTTAATGGAATTACTGACTTTGTGTCTCCTTGTGAGAGGGATGCCAGACCAAGTGGGAACAGCAGAGGACTTGTCATTGAAGGCTGGTAAAATTCATTTGTAGAGGCTTGGCCATTGATCTTGACTTTGTGTGGTTCAGGTTTTCCTTTGAAGGGCTCTTCTAAGAGGAGAGTTCTTCTTTATACATATTGCCCACAAGTACCTTAAAATAGTAGGGTGGTAAAGAGCACAGTTGGGGGTGGGTGGTGACCTGCTGAGGAGGGGCTCGGGCCCCGAGTGGGATGTGTTGTGCACCCACTTGTGGTGACCCAGTCTTGCAGACCTTCGCATAAACAGCTCTTCTTGTGACAAGTGAGGGGGTGGAGTAGAAAAAGCAGTCTCAGGAGCAGATCTGTGTGTCAGCCCCTGTGGTGCTACTTACCAGCACATTTCTCTCTCTGCCCAGCCTCTCTGCTCAGCTCCACTAACAGAGCGATGAGGCTGGCCCATAGGCTTTTGCGAGGATTGTGTGAAGTGTACATTTTGCATGGCTTATTGCAGAAACCCACAAGTATCCCACTCTGCCGTCCCGTGTAGCATGTCCGCACGTGTGCTCTGGGGGACACCTTTTCTCCCCTGGTTAGGGTCACACCTGTCTTTGTCAGTTTCTCCCCCTAGATGATAGCAGGCTCCGCATACATCCTTTACAGACCCCTGGGAGATCTTCCCACTCTCGGCGCATTGAGACCCATCTTGCTCTTCTTAAAGGCTCCCCAGTGTCCCATCATAAGGCTGTACCGTAACTGACTTAGCTAGACAGCCCTCTGTCGATGACCATGTATGTGGCTTCCAGCATTTAGCTGTTGGGAAACGGGGGACTTCCTCACCTCCTTCAAGTCTTGAAAAACAGTGCCTCCTACTCCTACTGGACTCCTCTTCCTGCCTTGTATTTTTCCCTAACACTCATCCCCTCTGACAATGTGTAGATTTAAATCATATGAAGGGTTCTGTCATTGGGTCCCTGTTCGGCACCTGTCACCTAGTGGTTGCTCAAGCTGTGTTTATTTGTCGGCTATTGAAATGAATGGGTGGGGAGACTACAAAATAGCCATCCCGGAGAGCTAGCTCTGCAGGGATCCCTTACTTTTGTCTTCGTGAACTTTTCTCTTTGATAGGACAAGAATCACAGTCGTGTTATGTGGCGGAATTATTTGTGATTTTGTTTTGAGGCTTTGACTTTACCAAGAATATTGCTGATCAGGAAATGGCTGGGCGAGGCTGCTTGCTTTGAGACGTGTTCTTGCTGAGGGTAACGGAAAGATTATATTACTTTCATGTCTCCTCTTCACCCCAGGCCCCAATATATTTCCCAGAATGGTATTAACATACGTGTTTTTAAAATTTCATTTATTTATTTATTTAAAAGATTTTTTTTTTTTTTTGGCAGAGAGAGAGAGAAAACACAAGTAGGCGAAGTGGCAGGCAGAGGGAGAGAGAGAAGCAGGCTTTCAGCTGAGCAAGGAGCCCGATGCGGCACTTGATCCCAGGACTCTGGGAACATGACCTGAGCCGAAGGCAGCCACTTAACTGACTGAGCCACCCAGGTGTCCCTAAAATTTCATTTATTTTGAGTAGGCTCTCCATCCAGTGTGGAGCCCAGCACAGGGCTGAAACTCATGACCCTGAGATCAAGAGTTGGAAACCTAACTGACTGAGCCACCCAGATGCCCCTCAGCATATGTGTTTTTTAAGTGACATTTTCCAATCAGTGTCATACTGTGAGGCTTTTTGCTTGCCATTCTGTTCAAGGAAACATACTCTGTTTTTATAAGAAACAAAAAAGTGATAGACGGGAACCATTGCCAAACGTTAACTGTGAAAGTATCATTTGTGTATTAATAAGGCACTTTTTGTCACTGAGAGGTAGAGTGCTAGCATATTAGGAGAAGAATGACAGATGAATTTGAATTTGTAAAAATAACCCTGCGTTGCTTTTTCAGCGCATGCTGGGGTGTTTGCCAGTGTAGGCATTTAGGCTGGTGGTGCCGTTCTGTGGTTCATAGGCAGGCCATCCTTTTCATTCTGGTATTTTATGTATTTTTGTCCCTAAGTATGAAGAGAAGAAGTCACATGGCAGGGCCTCTCAGGAATGAGCCTCTTTGTGATTAAGTCACATGAACCAAACTCAGAAACTGGTATGCAAACCAGGAAGCCCGTTTAATGATTGCTGGTGGAAGAAAAGAACCAGCCAGGCGGGACTGGTCATGTGGGTTGAAGGCATATTCTCGCTCTCTAGGGCAGGCCAAAGAGACCACCTGTCCTAGTTTTATTGGAACATCTCCACACCCACTGGTTTAGTTGTGGACTCTGGCTGCTTTCACAGTACAGGGCAGAAGAGCTCAACAGAGATGGTGTGATCTGCAGGGTAAAATATTTACTGTCAGCCCTTTAGAGAAAAAGTGTACTAGCCGCTACCCCAGGGGAAGGCTCAGGTGTGGTCAGGAGGCTCCTGGGCGAGCTTGGAAACAAAGAGCTTCTGGTGGGGTTGCTTCTGTAGTCACTGTCTCCTCTGCTGTAAATTACCTCCCAGCCCTGCAGTGAGCCATGGTCAGGTCAAGAGGACTTGGGAGAGCGCCCTCAGGTGCATGTTAGCACATTAATTAAGGCCTGCTGGTTGGCACCGGGGTGGCTTGAGCTGTCCACTGGCCTCACCTGTTCCCTGACCTCATCCGTCATATGCCGTATTGAGAAACAAAACACAACAAAACAAAGCATGACCATTTTAGAATAAGCTTAAGAACAAATTTGGGGTACATTATTGTAGTTACCCGTTCATCCATGGGCAGGTGTACCGTGATGCTAATGAAGTCTGCATCTAGCACCAACTCTGTTTACACAGTGAAAATGGAGTTCCTGGGGGTGCCTGGGTGGCTCAGTCGGTTAGGCATCTCCCTTGGCTTAGGTTATGATCCCAGGGTCCTGGGGTTCAGTCCCGCATTGGGCTCCTTGCGTCTCCCTCTGCCTGCTGCTCTCCCTGCTTGTGCATTCTCTCCCTCCCTCTCTCTCTCTCTAACAAAGAAAGGAAGAATTGGGGTCCTGGACGGGGCACCTGGCTGTCTCAGTCAGTGGAGCATGTGACTCTTGATCTCAGGGTTATAAGTTCAAGCCCCACATTGAGTGTGAAGCCTACTTAAAAAAAAAAAAAAAGCTACCAGAGGCGGGTGGCGGGTAAGGAGTAGTGTCAGTTTGTGGGGCTTTGGACCAGAGGTGAACTAGAGCCCCCCAAGGTTAGTGGAGAGCCCCGATACATCAAACTAGAGTCCTGGGCATCACCTAGAGCTTTTTGGAAACGCAGAGTCTGGGGCCCACCCTTGCCCTACTGAATCAGAATTGTATCCCCAGAGGATGGGGGTCACAATCAAGTTGGAGAAGCAGTGGCCTAAGATGCTCTTGGGTTTTTAAATTTTGATCAGAATTAGAGCTTCCTGTTCCCTTACCTTGTGGGGGAACCCATTGCTCAGTCCATTTTGAGTTTGAGCACAGTGTAGGCACAGGGCGCTAAGGCTGATTTCTAAAGCTTGCAGGAGGCTCATCCCTTAGCTGGCTCTGTGCCCGGAGGGACAGAGGCTTCGTCCTGTCCCTTCTGCCTTCAGAGCAGCTGGTTTGTTCTCCATCAGGGGAGGTGTCTGGGAGCCTCTGGCCAGCTGCCTGAATGGACAGGCCAGTGCATGAACGAGCGCTGTTGGACGAATAGCGAAGGCAGAGATCAGCCTCGCAGACTTGGTGCTGCTGAGTCCCTGCATCTCAGAGACCGTTGCTCCTCTTAGTGTGACAGGCCTAGCTCTATCACAGGAAGGGCGCCTTTTCTAGAATAACGTATTCAGGATGCAGGGCAGCAGAGTCTGGTGTGAGGGAGGCAAGATATCCAGGTCATGGGCTGCATGCTGCCTTTTGCTTTAAAACGTGGAAGCTTTGGTGGTGGAGTATAAGGTGGGGCATGTATTTCATTAAGAAGGAAGTCTCCGCGTAGGGCCATGGCAAAAAGACTGAGCTGGGAATTCAGAAGACACGGGTTCTGGTCTCTGGCTAGAGCTGGCTCTTCGTGAATATCGGACAGGTTAGCTTCTCTTGCTTTAACCTCCCCTTCCGCTAAAACAAGGGATAAGACTTGTTCAATCGGCTGTAGTGACTACATGTAAATGGGTTATAAATGTACAAAGATGTTAACTTGGACTGCTACTGTTTGCATGTTGCTTACCCAGATAACTTGCTCACAAACTTAGGAATCGTCCCTCTGTGTTTATATTGGACATACACTGAATTTTTATAAACTTTACTGCAAAAGTAATATCTGTTACAGTAAAAAGATAAAAAGAGATCCTAAATTCCACCACCCCCCATCAATAACTACTGTTAAATGGTGTCTGCCTTCCCCATTTTGTGTGCACCTGTTATATGTGTATTTTCTTGCAAACATTTCATGCAATGTGGTAGACATTTATCTAATACAGTGAATTTTGTTGGTGAGATTTATGTGCTGTATTCCAAGTTATGACAAAAACTTGTTAAAACCTTTTAAGGTTGCCCAAAGAGTGTTCTCAGCTTTGATTTATACCCATAACTTCCACCTGGAGTGAGAGAGAGATGGGTAGATCCTTTTCCCCCTAGGGAAAGGGGCTGCAGAGCCAAAGATAAAATTCTGCTCTGTCATTGTTTTTATCCTTAGGCTGTTCCATCAGATGACCAAATGCTCTTATCTTTTTGACCCATGGGCTGTGGTATTTTCTTAGGGGCCAACAGTATTCCTCTGTTTCTGTCATTCCTCTTTTGCTTGACTGCTTTTTTTCTTCCATTGAAGATTTCTGCCATTGAACTCTGAGGCATAGAATGATTTGGGAAGTAGCCGTATTGCTCAGCGTGCTGCTGGGCGCCGGTGCTGTTACCGTGGATGACCCCGAGGATGGAGGCAAGCACTGGGTGGTGATTGTCGCGGGCTCCAATGGCTGGTATAATTACAGGCACCAGGTAAGACAATGGCTGAGGTTTTTCTTTATGACTGTGGTAATCTGTAAACAATCTTGGGCACTGTCCGTAGAACAGACTTTATCAAAACCTATCTGAGCTCCTGAAGGCTGGCAGAAGTCTGGGTGCGAGCAGGGATGCGGGGGAATGGGGGATCATAAAATGGTAGAGCCATTGTGGAAGACAGTTTGGCAGTTCCCCGGAATGGCCCTACGGAGGCCACCTCAGTCTAACACAGGGTTTCCCAGCCTTGGCGCTGTTGACATTTGGGGCCAGGTCGATCTTTGTTATGGGGACTGCCCCGTGCACAGCAGGGTGTTTGGCAGCGTCCCTGACCTCCACGCACTAGATACCCGGAGCATCCCTGATCCATCATAACAACCAAAAATGTCTCCAGCCTTTGCCAGATGCCCCCAGTTGAGACCCACTAACACCTTCATTTTACGAATAAGGAAACGGAGCCCTGAAGAGTGGAGAAGACTCGCCCAAGGCCACACAGCAAGCTGGGTGCACACGGGACTGAGGTCCAGGGCTCTGGTACAAGCACCACAGGCCTCTATGTTTCTTTTTTTAAAGATTTATTTACTATAAATGAGAGAGATGGAGCACGTGCGTGTGCAGTGGGGAGGGTCAGAGGGAAAGGGGGAGAGAGAATCCCAGGCAGGCTCCCTACTAAGAATGGAGCCCAGTGCTGAGCTTGATCCCATTGATGAGGGAGCAGGAGGCTGGCTGAGGACAAAGCAAAAGCTGGCGCCTTGCACCCCCTCTTCACCCGCTCCCCTCCATATGTGTAGCATTCCTCAGGCACCCCTGACTGCCATAAAACGATACATAGTTAACTTGCAGGGATCGCAATCCTGCAGAACAGGAATCTCCCTTGCCCTACAAGATGTCCTAGAGACCTAAACAGGGAGGTTACCTTATCAATAGCACAAATTTCCAGAGGCAAATAACTCTTGGTTCCTGAAGCCCTAATGTCCCCCTCCCACCATAAACTGGAGGAGACTGGAGTAGAAAGGAATGTAAATGATAGCCAGATCATAATGCCCCACCAAGAATCTCCCAATTATCTTGATGTTAATGCCTGACCTAAAGACGACATTGATCAGGCCATAAGGGCAAAGACTCCCCCCGGCACCTTGTAGACCCTCCCTAGCATGTGAGAACTCTGTTGAAACCTCCCATTCCTTCACTACCTCCCCCCAACCGTGGGGTATATAACATGCCCACCTTCACAACCCGGGGCAGCAGCTCTTCCTGCCCACGGGTCCTGTCCCCGTGCTTTAATAAACCACCATTTTGCACCAACGACGTCTTAAGAATTCTTTCTTTAGTCGTCGGCTCCGAACCTCCTCACCCCACCGAACCTGACTTAGGTTCTGGGACTTCATCACCATGACCCTGAGATCATGACCTGAGCTGAAATCAGGAGTCTTACCCTTAACAGACTGAGCTGTCCAGGCACCCCTAGCCATGGTTTTGTTTTTGTTTTTAAGTAAAAAGTAACAGGTGAAATTAACTTGGCTATGTCTTGTTTATCCCAATACATGCAAGCTGTTACCATTTCACTGTAATCAATACAGAAAGTTAATCATGAGATACTTTACACTTTTACTTTCACTAAATCATCAAAATCAGGTATGCGTTTGCATTCACGATGCGTCCAGTTTGGACTGGCCATGCTTGAAGTGTGTGTAGGTGCCACGTGTGGCCGGAGGCTGCCGATTGGGACAGCGCAGGCCTAGAGGCCGTGTGCCTGGCGACTTGGCACTGTCGTCTTGCGAGTTTTGCTCCTGGCTGTCGGTTTTCCTATGTGTTAAGTAGGCGGTGGGCTTAGAAGAACCCGCCACCAGCTCTAAAATGTGATGATTATTGAATGACCTATTCTGTGAGTGGTCTTGTATGTTAGCCGAACAAGAAACGTGGCTTAATTGAAAAGTTGTTGTTAGGACAACATGATCTCTTTTCCGTTTAATACTTAACCACGGCCCTGACCCATTTACAGGAGAGAAACCTGAGTACAAGACCTGTCCTCTCTGTTTTCTCCTCCCTCGATAACCACAAGTTCAAAAGATAAGGGATAAGATACTAAATACAGGTCATTGATGGTGAATGGGCTGTCTTATGCTGGTTTGTATACAAGCAGCTCTAAAAGAATATTATTGGTTAAATATCAAGCACAAGACTCCAGTTACCCTTGCTGCCTGAAAACTTTCTTCTTTTAAGTGTTGTAGTTTCCCTGGGTGAAATAATACTGAAATTGACTGCAGGGAAGCAGGGCAAAAGAAGCAGCCCCCAGTGAAGTACTCATCCCAGCCTCCCTGGGAGGAACTGTGTGTGCTGAGTCATCGCTGACCTTGGCGGTGGCACTGCTTGCTGACTCTTTCTGTTCTCAGCGGCTGCCAACATTTGCTTTCTTGACTAGGGAGGTTAATCGTTAAAACAGCATTGGAAAGAACTTTCCTCATAGAACCTATATAGACTTCTAAACTTGGGTTTTTAATGGAGGTTTACCTTTTCCTTGGATTAACACAGCACTTGTTATCACAGATCGCTTTTGTTGAGGGAGGACGAGTACACTGGGCACAATTTATTTTTATTTATTTATTTTAATGTTTGGGCTTTTCAGTTTGTTGTTGTTCGTTGTTTTTCAAGATTGTATCTGTTTTTGTGTGTATGTGAGAGAGACACTGCCCAAACAGGGGGCGGCAGGCAGAGGGGAACACAGGCTTCCTGCCAAGCAAGGAACTTGATGTAGGACTTGATCCCAGGACCCTGGGATCATGACCTGAGCTGAAGGCAGACGCTTAACCAAGTGAGCCACCTCGGTGTCCCCCCCCAGGCACATTTTAAATCATTGTGGATTGCTTTGCTCTATGCTCGATGATGGTTATTTATATGTTAAAAGATTTTATTTATTTCTTAGAGAGAGGGAGTGCGCACACAAGTGGGGGAGGGGCAGAGGGAGAGGCAGAAGCAGATTCCCTACTGAACAGGGAGCCCAGTGTGGGGCTTGATCCCAGGACTCTGGGATCATGACCTGAGCCAAAGGCAGACGCTTAACTGACTGAGCTACCCAGGTGCCCTTTTTATTTTTTTTTTAGAAGATTTATTTATTTGAGACAGAGCAAGCGTGTCCGTGTGCCTGCCCATGTGCATGAGTGGGGAGAGGGGCAGAGAGAGAGGAGAGAGCATCTCAGGCTGACTCCCAGTTGAGTGTGGAACCTGCCACGGGGCTTGATCCCAGGACCCTGCGATCATGACCTGAGTGGAAATCAAGTCAGCTGCTCAACTGACTGAACCACCCAGGTGCCCCGATGATGGCTATTTAAATCATGTTTTGTCTTGACCAAGTTGAGTTTCTCTGTTTTCCATCTTTGGCTGGGATTATTAATCGATGAGTATGAAGGGGTTGGTCTGAGGCGTGGCTGGTGTCCAGTGTTGGGAGTCTGTGGGGGGCAAGGCCTTGCAGGGGCAGCTTCCTGCAGTGGCCAGGGCCGAGGAGAGAGGGAGAGGTCCTGAAGTACAAGCAGTGTCTGGGAACAGACTTGTCAAGGGAAACGAAATGGGCCATCAGAGGAGGAACTGGGGTTGGAGGAGGGTTACGTTCAGGACAGAGGTCTGAGCGTGAGCCCAAGGAGGATCTAAGGTGGAGTCCTAGGGGCGGCTGCTGAGGTAGATGGCAGGTGAAGTTCACTGTCACACGGGGACTTTGGGGGTGACAGGAGTGGGGAGGACAGGCATATGGAAGCCGGGTGTCACCGGGAGGCAGGGGACTGGGGGGTCAGAGGCAGTGGCTGGCTGTAGGGCTCCCGAGGAGAAGGTCGTTTGCTGTGTATGCAGGGTTGGGGGTTGTGGGTTGCTGACGCTGCTCCCCCCAGCCTGCCACCACTGGTCTGCAGTTGGGTTGCGGTGGAGAGAAAGAGGGCCGCCCCCTCCTTCTGGAAGCTTTCAGAACATCTGTCCTAGGGGCCAGGAGGCAGAAAGGCGGGTTTCTGTTGAGGTGAAAAGGGAAAAGCCTAGAACCCACACCTGTTAGAATTGGGAGAAAGAAACGTGGAGAGCCAAGCGGCAGAGTCATCACGTTTCTGAAAAACCACCTTTCAGTTTATAGATTTTTAAAAAATGTGTGTAGTTACCACTTTTTTTTTTAAAGGTTTTATTTATTTATTAATTTGACAGAGAAACATAGCGAGAGAGTCAACACAAGCAGGAGGAGCAGGAGAGGGAGAAGCAGGCTTCCCGCTGAGCAGGGAGCCCGACGTGGGGCTTAATCCCAGAACCCTGGGATCATGACCTGAGCCAAAGACAGACGCTTAATGACTGAGCCACCAAGGCACCCCCATGGTCACCACTTTTTAAAAACTGCTTTATTCAGGTGAATACATTCACCTGTGATAATTGCATAGTTCTGTGAGTTTGAGTACATTTATGCTGTTCTGCATGCATGGCCACAGCCCAGTTTTAGGGCACTTCCATCATTCTAGAAAGTTCCCTAGTGCCTCTTTGCTAGTCAGTCCCTGCTCCCCTCCCAGCCCCATACAACCACTGCTTTCTGTCTGATCTCCCCTTCCCCAGTCTAACTTTAAACCTTTGATTCTCCCCTGCCACATTTGAGTTGGTGGTGGGCTCAGTGGGGCAACTCTTCAGAAAACCCCTGCGTAACCTCGCAGTGCTCAGCATGTGCCAAGAAGTGATAATATGTGTCTCTCTGTCCATGAGCTGACCAGGAGGCCCCCTTCTCAGATCCTTTCCTGGCTTAAAAGTGGGCCCCTTTACCCTGACCGTGACCGGAGCGTGGTAATTGAATGTCAGCTTGGTTCCCAGGCGGTTGTCCTCATTTACCTGACGGTGGATCTGAAGTGAAGGCAGCAAGAGCGGACAGTGTCGGACAGTGGATGACATCAGGGCATCACGGGATGCTTCCGCATGCCTGTCCGAACGCCCAGCGCCAGCTGTGAAATGAGCTGACTCACAGCAGCCTGGGCCAGAGGGCTTCGCCTTCTCTGTAGTCTTGCTCAATGCTCTCTCCCCATGCCGCCTCGTAGGCTTTTCTCTTTTTAAGAAGGAAATACATTTGGCCAGATATTTCCAGGGAAGTAATTCAAGTGGCTTTTAACACCATTTCTGAAGTATTTGACTCAGTTTAACCCGATTCTTACTTGTTTTGAGTGCCAGTAAATAGACCTGAGCCTAACGAAGAATCCCTTTGAGGTAACAAAGTTGGAGACAACTGGTACCTCCACAGACCCAGGAGAGAACCATGACCTGACAGCGAGAGAGCTGCTTGTGGGAGAAGGGCACAAGGCATGGTCGGGGTCAGGAGACTCATGCTGGACTCTCTGAGCCCTTCCCAGAGTTTGTCCCCATTTTCAACACGGGGATAAAAGCATGTGCCGCCTGTCAAGGTGGACGAGTCCAGATAGTGGAGGAGAGCGCCAACACAGGACACACCGAGCCTGCCTTTTCTAAAATATATAGCCCTGTGGATATGTAATTCACCCTCTTCGAGTATACAACTCAGTGATTTCGTAGTAAATTTACCAAGTTGTGCAAACAGCACCTTAAATCAGTTTTAGAACATTTCTGTCTACCCGGTTAGACCCCTCCGGCCCATTTGCAGCCTCCATCCCCAGCCCGCCACCACCACTAAAAATATACCTTCTGTCTCTATAACTTTGCCATTTCTGATCATTTCATACAAATGGAGCCATTGGGCATGTACTCTCTTGTCTCTGTTGGCATAATGTTTTCGAAGTTTATCTTGTGTTGTAGCATGTCCGTACTTTGTTCCTTTTTGTTGGCAAAGAATAGTGAACAGTATGTATGGATCACAGTTTTTCTGTCCATTTCCCAATTGATGGACATTCGGGTTGTTTACATGTTTTGCCTATTGCGAACGATCATGCTAAGAACATTTTTCTATAAATCTTCATTCGGATAATTGTCTTTTCTCTTGGGCAGAAAGAATAGAATTGCTGGATCATATGGTACCTTTGTGTTGAGCCTTTTCAGAAAACGTTAACTGCTTTCCAAAATGGTGGCAGCATTTGGCGTTCCCACAAGCAGTGCATGGAGGAGGTTGCTGGTTCTCAAGTTCTCACCAACACTTGTTATTTTCTATCTAGCTGTGAACTGGTATCTTATGGTTTTATTGACATTTCCGAAATTACTAATGATATTGAGCATCTTATGTGCTTTTTAGCCATTTGTGTATCTTAGGTGAACTGTTGGTTCAAAATCTTCTATTTTTGAGCGGGTTAATTGTCGTATTGGGATTTCTTTACACATTCCAGGTCCAAGTTCTCTCAGTATGTGGTTTGCAAATGCTTTCTCTTGCTCTGTTACTTGTCTTTTCGTTTTCTTAATGCCGTCTTTTAAAGCATTCAGGTTTTGAATTTGGCTGATGTCCAGTGTATATTTTTGTTCTTTTTATAAACCATGTTTTTGGTGTTTTATCTTCAACGTCTTTGGCTAAGGTCCTGAATTTTCTAAGTTATCTTCCAAAGTTTTATTATATTAGCCCTTACATTTAAGTCTATGATGCATTTTGGTTTGATCTTTGTAAATGGTGTGAAATGAAGGCCCAAGTTCATCTTTTTATGTGGATTTCCAAATAGTCCCCACCGCATTTGTTGACAAGACTGTTCTTTCTCTGATGTGCAGGTGACCCTTGGAACAACATGGGTTTGAATTGCACAGGTCCATTTATATGCAGATCTTTTTCTGTAAATACAGTACAGCATCATAAATATATTTTCCTTATAATTTTTGTAATAACATTTTCTTTTCTCTAGCTACTTTATTTTAAGAATACAGTGCATAATACATTGAATATACGAAAGGAACTGAAAGTCCTTAAACTTTTTCAAAACTGTTTTGGCTATTCTGGGTTTTTTGCAATTTCCTATACGTTTTAGGATCATCATGTCCACTTCTGCAAAATAACCTGCTGATCTCTTTTTTTAATTTTAATACTATTAAGTCTTCTGATCCACAAATATGAGGTATCTCTTTGCTTATTTGGATCTTTAATTTCCCTCTGCAACATTTTTGAATTTTCACTGTACAAGTCTTATACTTTTGTTAGGTTTATTCCTAAGTGTCTTCATGTTTTTAAATGAATCTGGCTTCTGCCAAAAGAAATCAATAGTAGGATGACTTGTCACCAAGGAGTGGGTGGGTGTGCCTGCTCACTTCTACTTTCATCATAAGGGTAGGTGAAATCTGACATACTGGTTTGAATTTTTTTTTTTTAAATGAAAAACAAAGCAAACAACTGTCTTTAGAGTGTGTGTGCAATTTCATAATAAAATGAATACCTGTATCAGACTTAAATAAAAAAAGATCGTGACTAAGACCCTATCCCCTATCTGATCCAGTCCCCTCCCTTCCTCCAGAAGGTGAGTGTGTGCGTTTTCTCTCCGTCATTCCTTCACTTTGCTTTATGGTTTCACCACATGAGTATTTAATTATAAACAACATAATGTTTGCTTGCCCTGTTTTGGTCTCTGTGTAACTGTAATGATAGTGAATGTATTTTTCTATGACTTGCTCTTTTTCTCATTATGTTCCTAAGATTCATCTGTTTTGAAACATGGGCTGTATTTCATCCATTCCTCCGTCCACTTCCGTGAGCTTTATGGGATCACATTATATGAGCACAGGAGTTTATTTTTCCAGCTATTGATGGTCCTTGGGTTATTTCTTTTTTTTCTTTTTTCTTTTTTTTTTTTTGCTGTGAGTAATCTTCTACTGCACATGGGTAGAGTTTCTGCAGGGTTTTGCTAGGAGCAGAAACACTGCATTGGCAGGGATGAGCCTCAGCTCAGTTGGATAATGGGAAGGTGTTTTCCCAAGTGGAGAGCTGATCCCAGTGAACCTCCACCATCAGTGGATTAGTTTCCTATTGTTGCTGTCACAGATCACTACAAGCTTAGTGGCTTAACACAGTTATTATGTTACGGCTCTGAAATGGGTCTTACCATATTAAATCAGGGTGTCAGGAAGGCTGTGTTCCTTTCTGGGGACTCTGGAGGAGGTCTCATGTTCCTATCTTTTCCAGCTTTTATTTTATAGTCAAAGTTTCTTTTTTTTTTAAAGATTTTATTTTTTTATTTGAGTGAGAATGAGAGAGAGCATGAGAGGGGGGAGGGGCAGAGGGAGAAGCAGAGTCCCCACTGAGCAGGGAGCCTGTTATGGGACTTGATCCTGGGTCTCCAGGATCATGACCTGAGCTGATGGCAGTCACTTAACCAACTGAGCCACCCAGGCGCCCTCTTTTCCAGCTATTAGAGGCTGTCTCTTTGGCCCCTGGCCCCTTCCTCCGTGTTCAAAGCCAGCAGTGATAGTTGAGTCTTTTCTTACATCAAATCCTTGACACCAACTCCTCCTTCCACATTCAAGGACCCCTATGATCACGTTGGGCCCACCGGAATAATCCAGGATAACCTCCCTATTTTAGGGTCAGCCTATTTAAGATGAGCCATCTTAAATCCATCCATGTCTTAATTCCCCTTTGTCATGTGGCGTGACCTAGTCACAGGCTCTGGGGATTAGGATGTGGACATCTTTGGGGGCTGTTTCCTTTCTTACCACAGCTGCTGTTGAGGATTCTCATTATTCCACAGAAACAAGGATTTAAATGTTTTAACAGTTTGTGTATATACGAAATACTTAGTCATTATTTTCAAATGACTTCTTTAGATTTTCAGCTGCTCATGCTCCCCAGGCTTCTCTAACTTTCATGATTAGTCATGTCAAGTTCTGGAGTCAGAGTGCCAGAGGTATCTCACTCAGAGCTGGGTGACTCAGGCGGGTCCCCTACCCTCCCTAAGCTCCCGTTTCATTATCTATAATGTGGGGATCATTACCTTGACCGTGTAGGGTTGCTACGAGAATCAGATGACATAATGCGTAGGAGTCCCAGCCCGGTGCCTGACAAGTACTAGAAAGTCGACACATGTATGAGTGTTCGTGTTTATGCAGCCGTCCGCTCCTCCAGCAGCTCCCAAGGGCCAGACCCTGGACTCGTCCACCTGGTGTTCAATGACTATGTATTTAACACCATTGTGGCCGTGAAGTCCTGTAAGGCATCCGTAGGGAAAGTGCTGGCTGTAAGGCTTGACTGCCGTGCTCGGTGATGCGGAGAGTGTAACGTGTGCAGGAGCTCCAGTTCCTAAAGCTCTTCCTTAGAGAGGCGGATAGCTGGGCTCTTTATTCTCTTCATGTTTATGTCTTTGTTCTTTCTTTTTAAGATTTACTTATTTTAGAGAGCACACAAGCAGGGGGAGAGGCAGAGGGAGAGGGAGAGAGAATCTCAAGCAGACACCACACCGAGTGTGGAGCCCGACGCGGGGTTCTGTTTCACGACCCTGAGATTGTGACCTGAACCAAAATCCAGAGTCAAACACTTAATGGGACTAAGCCACCCCAGGTCCCCTATGTCTTTGTTCTTGAAGGACACCATGAAACAGAAGCAGAAAGTTGGGGGGCATTTTTCTTCTGGTCCTCAAGTGACTCCCATGTCCTGGAGTATACCACGTGGCATCGGGAAAGGAAGCAAAGAATGTCTTCACCCTTTTAAGGACAAGGAGTCCCATTAACAAAGCTTGTCTCTCATCCCTAATGTTGTCACCCTTGCTGTCATTGTTTTTTTTTTTTTTTTTAAAGATTTTATGTATTTATTTGACAGGCAGAGATCACAAGTAGGCAGAGAGAGAGGAAGGGAAGCAGGATCCCTGCTGAGCAGGGAGCCCGATGTGGGGCTCATTCCCAGGACCCCGAGATCATGACCTGAGCCAAAGGCAGAGGCTTTAACCCACTGAGCCACCCAGGAGCCCCTCATTGTTATTTTTTTAAGCTAAAGAGTACATTAGTGCGTGCCTCCTGTCAATTCCAGAGCTGAACTTCTGGGTTTTTGCTCAATTCTCTGAACTGCAGCTTGGGCAGCAAAAGTTACTTGAATCAGAAAAACCCTGTTTGATACAGAAGTAAGCCTTGACCTGCAGTTCATCATTCCGTTCCTTGGACGCAGCTCAGTGCTTTCAGGGGACTTTTACTTGGTGTGGAAAAGGGAAATAAAATATCCAGCACCTCCTAAGGTCCTGGTCACTCATAGCAGTGGTGCTGTGTGTGCGTGCCTGTCTGTGTGTAGTCCACATCTATGCCAATTGCCAGACAGATGAGACTTTGGATAATGGGCAAGGTGGGGAAGGTTTAAAAATTGGGTTGCAAGAGGGGTGCCTGGGTGGCTCAGTGGGTTAAAGCCTCTGCTTTCGGCTCAGGTCATGATCCCAGGGTCCTGGGATCGAGCCCCACATCGGGCTCTCTGATCGGCGGGGAGCCTGCTTCCTCCTCTCTCTCTGCCTCTCTGCCTACTTGTGATCTGTGTCTGTCAAGTAAATAAATAAAATCTTTAAAAAAAAATTGGGTTGCAAGAAATATTAATGTATGTGTTCTAAAATCATTTAACTACCTTAACCAATAGGGAATGATTCAGAGCATGTCTTCTGTTGAGAAAGAATGTGTTGCTCCTTAGAACTCCAAAATCTGCTTCCTTCTGGGAAAAATCTAACACTTGACAAAATCATTTCTCCCAGGCCGATGCATGCCATGCCTACCAGATCGTTCACCGAAATGGGATTCCTGATGAGCAGATCATTGTGATGATGTATGATGACATAGCCAACTCAGAAGAGTAAGTAGGCAGTGTCTTGAACTTGATGGTGAATTCGGGGGGGAAAAAAAGTGTGTGTGTGTGTGTGTGTGTGTGTGTGTGTGTGTGTGTACACACACACATATATGTATATATATATATATATATATGTAATTTTTTCTTAGCATTTTTTAAGAGATTATTTATTTTAGAGAGAGAACACACATGCATTAGTGGGGACAGTGGAAGGGCAGAGGGAGAGAATCTCAAGCAGACTCTACGTGGAACCTGGAGCCTGACCTGGGGCCTTGATCTCAGGACCCTGAGAGCATGACCTGAGCTGAAACCAAGAGTCAGACGTTGAACTCACTGAGCCACCCAGGCATGCCCCTACCCCCTGCCAGGATATAGTTTTCTTAAGCTCATATGAACTTACAGGAATCTTTAGAATTAGCGTTAGAATGCAGACCTTAGGATGTGAACAGACCCGCAGATGGAATCCCACAGGGCTGCTTCCTGTAGAACTTGGAGCCACTTGCTAGTAGCAGCGGCATAGAAAGTGGGCGCTGAAGGGTGTTCGGGGCTGGTGCTTTGGAAGAGTTTAAAGTATAGGTTCCTTCTGGGCTTAGAGAACTCACCATTGGATTCTGTGATGCTTGATCCTGACCACCCAGACAGGCTCGAGGGGCTGGGTGGTCAGCACACAGGGGTCACCTCCAGAGCCCCCATGCCTAGAAGGTTCTGGTTTGTAGCTTAGATCCGACGCCCCTTTCCTTCTGTGCTTGTTTGCTTTCATTATTTGTTGAATTCAGCTTTACAACCTCACGCCTGCTTCTCTGATTTCCTGGAGATCAGGGGCAGCAGGTGGGTACCACACGTGACCGGTGCTTCTCTCTCCACCCCTTGTTTCCCCTGCTGGAGCCAAGGGCCAAAGTGGGGTGACCCCAGGATGGCTCGTAATCCATTCTGAGTGCTCACGTCTTCAGCTCGTGTCTTAAAGTCTTGTCTTTTGTCCTGGCTTTCTCTCTAGTTTTGCTCTGAGAGGCCTTTTGCACAGGTCTTGGCCTCAGGATGCTATATGGTTGCCACAGGAGGCCAGACACACCTGTCCTCAGTTTCCAGGACAGCCCTTCACCACTCCTGCCAAGAACTCAAGGCCTGTGGGCTGCCTGAGACCAGCCCCCCCACCCCCCACCCCTGCTCTATAGCCCCTGGCATGTGGGCGACCATGTGGGCGATGAGACATGGCTTTGGCAAACACAGTCACTTTCTGCTTATATACATACGGGCGTGTATTTTTGAAGAGAGATTTCCAAGACATGTCCTATTGCCTGCTTCAGAGGTATCCTTTGGTTTTCAGCAACCCCACGCCAGGAATCGTGATCAACAGACCCAATGGCTCTGACGTGTATGCGGGGGTCCTGAAGGACTACACCGGCGAGGTAAGGGGCGCGGGCTGGAGGCAGCACGGGCTGTTTCCGTTCCGGGGATGGTTCTCCCCCTCGTTCTTGCATTTCCAGGGTCAGAACCTCACTAGACTGATCTCTGGTCATTGCTTCATGTTTCTAGTAAGATTCGTGCTTGAGGAATGATTTCTGAGAGTTTTGTAAGAAAGCCGAGGGAAAACATGGGGAAAAGAGTTAGTCTACTGATCTTTAGTTTCTAGTCTTGCACTTTAAGCCTGAAAATAGATTTCCCTCAGTAATACCTGATTTTCTTGATGTCTTGGTGCTAATCCAATTATAGATTGGTGCTGTTTTCTGAAAATCAGTGTTCTCAGCACCAGCCCTGGTGCAGCGTATCCCTGGATTTCGCTGAAGATAGGTTTTCATTAATTATCGTATGTCACTTCCAAATTAAATTCCTCCTAATCAATTTCAAGTTGTATTAATTGACACATTTTTTTTAAAAAGCCCCAAAATGATGCCGCCTTATGGTTTGCCACAGTTTCTCTTTCCTGATTTCAGAGGGATCGTTTAGGAACTAATATTCCTGGTGGTAAAGAAGCATTTATCCAAAATTCAGCAGTTCTTTCAGTTTCTTTTAAATTTAAGTACACTTAAATTGAACACATCATACGTGTAATATTGATGATCCCATTTTTATAAAATTATTTTTATATAGTGAGATAAGGAAATGTCTGGAATCTTAGGTGGTAAGATTTTTGGTAAGATTTTAGGTGGTAAGATTTCCCCCTCACACACTTTTATACTTTTCTGGATTGCTTTTCTTAAATGATCAGACATCAATGTTCCCTTTTTTTTTTTTAAGATTTTATTTATTTGACACAGAGAGAAAAAGCATAAGTGGGCAGAGCGGCAGGCAGAGGGAGAGGGAGAAGCAGGCTCCCTGCTCAGCTAGGAGCCTGACAGGGGGCTGGATCCCAGGACTCTGGGATCATGACCTGAGCCAGGTGCCCCCAGTGTTATCTTTAATCTTTAAGGAAATCAAGCATCCTTGGGATTTGACCTTCTAGGCTGCATATTGAACGCAAAGGGAGGCCCAGGGCTGAAGTTTCCGTCCCTTTTGGCTGTGCCTTTGGGGGGGCTTCACTCTTCCTCTGCTGTTTGTCCCTACCTCCCCGCATCTTTGGGTTTCCCCACCTGAACTTTGCAATGGTCAGGAGGAATGGCAAGCTTGCTGAGTTGCCATCAGCCAAAGGCAAGGGTATTTGACAAGGGGTCATGCACAGGCCCCAGAAACACTGGCCTTGCTTTGGGCCTTACCTGGCTCCAAAGTCTTCGCAGTGAAACCTGGAGCCTTGAAGACGGCTGGAGCGCGGGCCCGGGTCTGCCACAGACTCCGCAGACGCTCGGATTGAGAATGACAGCTGCAGCTGGTTTTCACTTCAACTCTTTGTAGGACGTCACCCCGCAGAATTTCCTCGCCGTCTTGAGAGGTGATGAGGAAGCAGTGAAGGGCAAAGGATCTGGAAAGGTCTTGAAGAGGTAATGTCTGTTTTGTGGCTCCCACACTTTTCTGAATGACTTGGGACCCAGAAGAGGTGGCGTCCTTTACTCTTGGCCTGGCTCCTGCCGAGAAGTGACAGAGCCGGGAGCTCTGTCCTGACTTAAGACAGGCTGTGCAGAGCTGGAGGCTTTTTTGGGGAGCCTGTTTGTGTCCCGAACTCACTCAAGGAGCCAGGATTCCTCATTTTTTTTTTTTTAAGATTTTATTTATTTATCTGACAGACAGAGATCACAAGTAGGCAGAGAGGCAGGCAGAGAGAGAGGAGGAAGCAGGCTCCCTGCTGAGCAGAGAGCCCGATGTGGGGCTTGATCCTAGGACCCTGGGATCATGACCTGAGCCGAAGGCAGAGGCTTTAACCCACTGAGCCACCCACGTGCCCCATCCCTCATTATTGTTAATGAAATGTTCCCTGTCACTTGAACCCACTGCTTTTTTGCTGTCCACGGATCCTAGAGCTGGTATGTTCCGCCACCAGCGGGATACACCGAGACAGGCACAGAGCCTCGCAGCTGGTTGGGTCAGAGGGTCTGGCCTGCCAGTTCCGTGCCGTATTCAAGGTGAGCCTGGTGGGGAGAGGAGCACATTCACGTGCACAGCGCCAGCCCTCGTGCTGGGGAAAACCAGCCCCACTGCCTGCCACAGGCTATGGGTCAGAGATGTGTAGCATCTCTTCATGCAGCACTTCTCAGTGATGGCAGGGACTCAGGTGCCATGCCTCAGACTGTCTCAGTGGTACTGTACCTCTCAGGAGGGAAGGGGCAGGCATGGGGAAGTGTGTGGGCAGGCAGATGGGGGGGGCAGTCGGTGTGCAGTCTGAGGGGCCCAGAAAGGAAGGAGTCAGAGCTGAAGGACTGTGTTCCTCTCTGTGTCCTGGCTTCCTTCCTCATTTGGGGGCAATCTGGTTGGAGAGTGTGGCTGCTGGCATGGGGCCCAATTACCAAAGGACTCCCCTCCCCCAGTTTGAATCACACCTGGTCCTATGACTGACTGCTCAGCGAATGTCCCTTCCTCCCCAGCCATCATTCATAGCTTTGAAGCTCTCCATGTGCCTTGTGGTTCAAGGTGACCCTCTGTGGGAGCGGAGGGCGAGGGCTGACCGCAGGCCCTGCGTTCCTCTTCATTGGGAGACTGTAGGCCTCGAGCTTCTTTCTTACAGCAACTTTTCAGAGAAATGGAAATGGGGTTAGGAATTGGTTTGACTTTCCTTGTCTGTCACCCTCTCTTGGCAGTGGCCCCCGGGATCATGTGTTCATTTACTTCACCGATCATGGAGCTACTGGCATACTGGTGTTTCCGAATGACGATGTGAGTTTCCCTTAACATTGTTTTTTGTTTAACATTTTTTATGTATTTGTCAGAGAGAGAGAGAGAACAAGCAGGGGGAGTGGCAGGCAGAGGGAGAGGGAGAAGCAGGCTCCCTTGGAGCAGGGAGCCAGATGTGGGCTCAATCCCAGGACCCCGGGATCATGATCTGAGCCGAAGGCAGATGCTTAACTGAGCCTTCCAGGTATCCAGTCTTTCTTAACATTGTGAGGACAGAGTAGGAGACTGGCCAACAAAAGCTTGGGGTCAACATTCAGACTGTGATGTGTATTTCTAGTGTTCGACCAGGGTTGATTTCTGTGTGTGGTAGGTGAGTATAGGGGCCAGGCTTAGTGGCCCAAAATCTATCTAGAGCCTCTCAGGTTTTGCATACATTTCTCTTCATATCCCAGCCTCAGTAAACTGTCTCCAGACTTGGGTACATGGCACTAGAAGCAATAACAGAACCCAGCCTCTGAATGCTCCAGACAAAATAATGAAGGAGAAAGCACATTCTCTTCCCCCTTTTAAATATTTGATTTTTTTTTTAAAGGTTTTATTTATTTATTTGTAAGAGAGAGAGAGAGTGAGAGCGAGCACAGGCAGACAGAGTGGAAGGCAGAGTCAGAGGGAGAAGCAGGCTCCCTGCGGAGCAAGTAGCCCGATGTGGGACTCGATCCCAGGACGCTGGGATCATGACCTGAGCCGAAGGCAGCTGCTTAACCAACTGAGCCACCCAGGCGTCCCCGCCTTTTAAATATTTGAATAGAACATGCGAGGTACCACTTTGGGGTAATGTCGTCGGTCACCATGATTCTTCCTAAGGGCCAGTAAATAAGAATTTACAGAGCAGCATTAGGGCTTTATTAGTGGGTTATCCAGCAAATGATTTCTCTTCATATGTCGGTCCACATGTCAATATTCTTACCTTTCAGCTTCACGTGAAGGACCTGAATGAGACCATCCGTTACATGTACGAACACAAAATGTACCAAAAGGTAACATCAGCACTTGGGGTGGCCTGGTGGGGAAGGAGTGTGAGGAAGGCGGGGGGCGCAGAGCCGACCCTCTCCTTGATGCCCCAACTCCAAATGACTGTTTTCTGGAGAGTGTCCTTGTGATCAGTCTTGACCACTGGTTTTCCAGGATTCACCCTTAGTGATCCTAGGGCTTTAGCTGTTAGCTCAGAATCACTAGAGCTCTAGTTCAAACACAGTGTGGACCCCACCTACAGAGTTTGACTCAGAGGCCTGGGGTGAGGCTTGAGAACGGGCCTTTCTGAGTTGATGCTGACTCTAATGGTCTGGGGACCACGCTTTGAAGACCACTGTTCTTAGCACTGACTCCAGTTTGGGAGCCCCTGGGGAGGAAAACACCACCATCTTATTTGGCCCCGGCCTGTCCCTGTAGCAGCCTTTATGCAGACTGAATGGTCTGAACACATACAGGATAGAAATGTGGAAATTGGCCTGCCGCATGGTCTCCCTGCATTGGATGGAGGAACGATTCTCTTAAGCATTATCTGTGGCACCATTTGCCTTGCGCCATTTCAACTAATAGATCATTCTAGACTGTTAGTTATGGATAGATTGCAGTCCTTCTGGTTTGTCTGACAACAGCTTCTGTAGCCTCCGGCAGCAGCCTCTCCCAACAGAGATCTCTCCCAGAAGCAAGAGTAAAAGACCCTTAAGAATGGGTGAGAAGAGTGGGCAGGGCCAGAGTAACATCTGTGTGAGGTCTGTGCCTGGCCAGGGTGTGAGGTCACCTGTCTTGTTCGCCTCACAGATGGTCTTCTACATTGAAGCCTGTGAGTCTGGGTCCATGATGAAGCACCTGCCCACCGACATCAATGGTAGGTAGGGGGAGCACTGGCCTCCGAGCCAGGGTGGCTGAGCAGGTTGCTCGGCGGCACAGTTGGTCATTCCCCGATTCTGCTGACGTGAAGAACCAAGTGGTCTATAGAAGTAGGGGCCTAGGGCAGCCCCTAGGAGTTGGGGAGAAGTCTTCCCTGGGAGCAGCTCTGGACTTCCCTTCAATATTAGTGGTCCAGGAGTAAAGAATCTGATGGAAGCCTCATGGTCCTCTTCCAGGTCTTGGTGAAGCTACTTAAGTCCAAGATCACATAGTCTTTGGACCAACTTTGCGATGCATTGCTTGCTGACTGCTGATCGTGGGCAGTTGACTTACCCTCTTTGACCCTCTGTTATCCCATCCATAAAATGGGGATAAAGACAGTGCCTGTCTAGGGGGAGAAGTGCATTTTAAGTGCTGACATTTGCCCGGCACCATTCTGAGCCCATAATAGCTAGAGAGTAAATGGTGGCTATTACATACGTTCAGTCAAAGTGTTCGTTCAGTAGATGGTAATTTTCTCCGGAAATGAAATTAGATACATGTTCTTTGACTTTCCAGAGCTATTAAAATCTTTCAGGGCGCCTGGGTGGCTCAGTGGGTTAAGCCGCTGCCTTCGGCTCAGGTCATGATCTCAGGGTCCTGGGATCGAGTCCCGCATTGGGCTCTCTGCTCAGCAGGGAGCCTGCTTCCTTCTCTCTCTCTCTGCCTGCCTCTCAGTGTACTTATTATTTCTCTCTGTCAAATAAATAAATAAAATCTTAAAAATAAATAAAT